>NW_020229311.1:285000-326199 GCF_003227725.1 Camponotus floridanus | reverse complement strand
TGTATCATCCCTAGACAAAGATTATAGCTTGAATTTGCTAAAATCGAGCGCCATGTACGGCTGCGCCTGACGCAGTCGCGTTAAAATTTTCAAAATGTACGTGACAAATAGTGAAAAAATAACTGCCAAGGTTAAAATGTGTATCATCCCTAGACAAAGATTTAGCTGAATTTACTAAAAATCGAGCGCCGATGTACGGCTGCGCCTGATGCAATCATGTTAAATTATTCAAATGTATGTGACAAATAGCGAAAAAAAAACGCCAAAGGTTAAAACATGCATCATCCCCAACAGAAAGATTTAGCTGAATTTACTAAAAATCAAGGGCCGATGTACGGTTGCCCCTGATGCAATCACGTTTTAGATTTTTCAAATGTACGTGACAAACGTGAAATTATCAATGGCCAAATTGCACACGGTACTACGGGGAATTTTTTGTAAGATGAAATCGTTTCTAGAATATTCGTGATAAAACAATACATGAGACGGTATATAAAGTCATGATAGAGAGACGCGCCCCACCAGTAGCTAAAGTGCATCAGACCTGTCCATATGAAACACTAAATTTTGCAAGTGTACGTTAGCATATATGGAGGAGCAAATTTTGCGAGAACAATCCGCTTTGCTTGATTCATTGAAAACTACATTGTGTGGGAGCAACGATGCGACGAGTCATTGAGTCGCTGGAAGAGCAAAGTCGAATCAAAACGGCCGCCGATTATCGATCGAAATCGACAATCACTGAATTGCCTCGGATCGGCGGCATCGAAGGTTTGAAAAATATCGTGTAACGTGGACGTTCGTAGCAACCGCGGGTGCCGGATGTAGTGCGCGTAAAATGCACTTGTTGGCGCGAAATTGATACGGCGTTCGAGAGTTCGCGTATCGACTGGTGCGGTGATAAACTATAATCACATCGAACCGCGCCAATTTCTCGATGACGCTAAAGACATTGTGTTGGAACATGTGCAGGACGCTTTAAAAAACATAGGCAGTGGTAAAAGTGAACACTATATTCAATGGTGAATTTTGGTTGGGTGATAAACGCGAATAAAAGTGTGAATACGAGAAACTATGAACTTTTCGCATCATACTGAATTTACGGCGAGTGTTATCGAACGGGCGTTATCGAGTCAACTAGCGGTCTCCTGGGAGAGTTTCAAGGGAACGGATAGCGGGTGGGCATTGTCGCGAATAACTGGAACTTGACTGTAAATATAAACAAAGTACAAATCAATGCGCAGCGGGTTCAACATTAAAAATTGCCAGCGGGAGAATGATGTGAAGAGCGGTGTTAGGCAAACAAAGGACAATGCGTGTTTCGCGAGTGGGCCAGTAGTCGCCGCTCTGTATCCGCAGTAAAAAGGTGGAACGGAATCAATCGTACGCATTACGCGAGAAGTGCTGAACTCCGGACCATTGATTTTCCAGTGACTGTGATCATAGATTAAAAATTTGAACTGCAAATGACATTTAAATCATGTGTACGATATCAAGACAAAACATTGTCCCGATACGTCTTTCGCAAGCAGAGCGGGACAGCATGTGAATTCTGCTGTACATTGAAGACGGAAAAAGCGGTGGGACATTTCGCGTTGGATCAAGAAATTTATCCAGGTCGGTGAGCTCGGCAAATTGAGCAAACACATGGCAAAAGATATATCTGTGATCGGTAGTTATTTTTATTAATTTGAAATAATTATAAGTTATTACACTTTGGTAATCAATCTTAATTAAAATTTTTCCTTTACTAGATGCTTCATTTAATTTTGGTTCGGAGACAAGTTGCAGTGCAACGGTGACTGCGAAAGCTAAAGACTTGCGCTGTCCGATTGCGAGCGACCAGGACAAGTGGTCGAGTTCAGCAACCCTAATCAGGAAAGGAGCCTTAATTTGTGGTCTACGGCGCCGACTTGGAAATGCGTTCTAGCGCAAGAAGGAAGAAAGAAAAAATTATATCAATATCAAGTATTCTTAGTTTAGCTAATTAATGTACATTGTTCTGTACGACGATCATTATCACGTAATCATTCGCGTCGTAGCGCGATTGTATCATCGCAGTTCGCGCAGAAGTAAAAATTTGCATTCGCGTTAAGAATATTTCTAAAACAAATGTCCCCATGGTAAATTTTAACTCGATGAGTGGAGAAATTCCATAGCGCCACTGGTTGTCAATATGCGAAAAGCCGTTCGCGCAAGACGATAACACAGCGTTCGCGGATCAATTGCCATCTGACGGGCGCTCGAGGTCCCGCACACTCAATTGTAATCACAATTATAAGATTCTTTTTTTGTATTCCGATAGTGTTTCACAATTTCTGGTTACGATTCTCATTTTATTATCGAGGAAATACACAGCGTTCGAAGGGAAAATCGAGTTTTACCCGATACACAAGGAAAATATTTGTTACCAAAAGTGTTGGATCTTAAAGAAGAAGAAAATCAAAAAATCAAATAAAATTACGTTTCATCGATTCATATAATTCTCTGCATGAGTCTCGATAAAGTATGGCATCATGTTTTGGGACAAACGATAAACTCAGAATTTTAAAATCGGAATTTTCAAATTATCAAGCAGAAAATTTCATTTTGTTAACAGAAAGGTGTATTTCCGTAATACATCGGGTTCGTCGACAGGTTTGCATGATACGTGTTTAACACATCGCGCGAATTGTTTTGTACAGTTCCCTTGCCGGTGAACTTTGTAATTCGAGAGCGATACGACGCAACGCGAGACTTCTGGACGCGATCTCTCCATTCGGACGCTAGGCGAATTATAGCGTACTTGTACCTCAAATTGATGTTTGTTATTAGCGCGATTTTCGAAAGCTTTCGAAGTAAATGTACGAAGTACGGAAATACGGACCCACGCATATTATATGAGTACTTCGTGTCCCGGATCACGAAGTACTGGGAGGTCATGTGAAAAGTTAGTATCAGAAGATCGTATCGGGTTTAGAGACGATCGAAGTTGGGCGTTATGATTTATATGCGAAGTAATGGTAAATCACAGCGGTGGTCTGAGCAATGTTCAGGGGGATACGCTTACGCGCTAATTAATAATGAAAGTACTGGAGATCGTACGATCCAGTACGGGAATTAACCATTTCACGTACTTGATGTAGTACTTATAGAATGTAAATATTTTGTACGGATGTGAGCAAGTTGGATGATTAACTGACGGCTGCCATATGCGTGTAGGATTTTCAAAATGGGGTCGACGATGTGTCAAATTTTGATTATCATCCCATCGCGCTAGATCGCATACGGCTATAGTCCCTCGAAGTGGATCTTTCGAGTACCCGCAACAATCTTCAGGATGCACACACTGAATATACCGTTTTGCCCGCGATCGCGACAAACCACCTTGGCAGCCGGAGAATTAAGCTGACTTGCACGTTATACGATCAGTAAAGAGGCGTTAAGTGTGATCACTACCGCAACCTTGCAGCTGTAACGCGACATCCGGCCTTGTAAACAAAATTTACATGATTTTACAGTTTCTGCAATCTCACTGGCATTAAAATTATATAGAATTAAATACAATTTCAGACAATTGGCTAAAAATGGTTCTGAACAGCAAATGGTTTATATAATTAATTGAATAATAGCAGGTGTTTGGTAAAACGATGGAAAATGTGCGCAAGAGTCGTGCCGAGTAAATATTACAAGAGTTGGGACGGTCGGACGGGCGCAAGAAGCGATGCATCGCGAAACAAAATATTCCTTAGCAGCAGTAACTGTTTTCTTTGCAGGAAACACTTAATCGCTGTGGAATTGCGTAAACTCGAGGTGAAATTCTAAGGAGCGAATTTTACAGTGTAGGTATTGTGCATCCTCGACATATCCAAAACATGTTTGTGAATTGCATCACGATGTATATGGCACAATGTATCTAGCGACAAAGCCGGGGTAATGTAGTACCGATACGGGAAGTTATATCATCACATCGATGTGCGAAATGTGTATGAGATAATGAAAGCGTCAATTGTTAGAATTTCGACACGAGCGATTCATGGCGTGGACAATGCAATACGGTATAACCGCTTCAAATAAAAGGTGCCAGGGTCTGAATGAAAGGATGAAAACAACGTGCCATAATGACCGAATTGTCGGGCTCAGAGCAAGATGTACGCATATTACGAGTGAATGGGAAAAGGTAGCGAAGAAAGTCAAAGGTTGTCAAGAGCAACGTTGTCGCGAGAGACGATAACGTTTGCCGATTACACCGTGCTTTGAAACGAAAGAGATTGAAATGAGCGTAGCGTCCATGTATAAGCGATCTAAATTACAAAGCTATGACACGATTCGCGAAGACGAAAATTGTCTGAGTCCCGTTACAGGACAACGCGGTAATCATCGTACCGATACCACCGATCGCTACCGTGGGACATTAATCAGATTCGTGTGTAAATAAATGTATATGTTATTTATTTGGTTATTTTGTACATAATCAATGTATATATTTGGTAACATTTATATTATTATATTTATATTTATATATATTTCTATATAGCATATTTATATGGTTTCGATAAATGTTAACAACAATTATTTTATGGATCCAAGAGGTTGTATGATTTATCCATTCCAACGCATTTCAACGTAAACCTCGTCACCCTTTTATTTTGTAAATTTTTTCCAGAGATATACGTCGGGATTCGGCGACGAGCGTTGTAACTCATATTCGTAGAAATCCTCAGCGAGGGATTCCCGCGAATTCTTCGATATGAATGTGCGGATTAGTTTTTCTGAACCTCGAATAACTTTAAAACTTCGGGTCGTCCAATATTTGGTGTGAACCTTTTTCAAATGGGTCTTGTATTTGCTCAGCGTCTGATGCCTATTTAAATTTGCAGGAGCCGCAATTTTGTACGTTGCCTATCACACGTATTTAAAAGTTTTTCGGCGAATCGCCGGGTGACGTCGATAGTCCTCATACACGAATGGAGTGCGATGGTTCTTGCGTAATTGTACTCTGCAACGAGTCGAGATAGTTCGTCGATCCATTTATATTCATTGAACGTAAACTTTTCCACATATTGGTTTTTAGTACGATTGAATGCGTTTAGCACGACTGAGGCTGTTCCATAGCGGAGAATCTGTCGAGTAATGATTAATTGTTAATGTTTCTTCATGGATTCCTGCACCACTCGAGTTGTAAATTTTTCCCTGTTGGTTTGAAAAATTTTTCGGACATCTTTTATCGTCTCCAATAATCTTTGCGAATCATTTCGGACATTTCGTTCCCGCCTCTTACTCTTGAGGGTACTGTAGCCGCACGCATAATTGGCTCAACACATCGATAACCGGAGTATGTATTTATGAACCCTTGTTGAGTCGAGAGTACGAACGGCATGTCACGTCGCCGCCACCAGATCATGCGTAATCCGCAGGTACATGACGCGTCCTTCGTGGAAAAGTTTCTTCTGCGAGCATGTAATTCATCGACTAGTTTGCCTGCTTTTCGGAGATGCTTTTTGTTCCTCGTACTTGATCGAGGTAATTAATTCGCATAATTAGTAATGTCGCTTACTAGTGTCGAGTAGATGTTGCTGTCTCAGCACATTCTTTATCTCATCATCATTGTATGCGGCAGCGCCTGCACGTTTTCATTTTAACCTTGGCAATTATTTTTTCACTATTTGTCACGTACATTTGAAAATTTTAATGTGATTGCATCAGGCGCAGCCGTACATCGGCGCTCGATTTTTGCAAATTCAGCTAAATCTTAGTTTCGATGCAGATCTTAACCTTGAAAATTTCCCGTTTTGTCACGTACATTTGAATAATTTTGACGTGATTGCATCAGGAGCAGTCGTACATCGGCGCTCGATTTTAGCAAATTCAGCTAAATCTTTGTTCCGAAGATGATGATGTCATCGCAGCCGTACATCGGCGCGACAAAATTTTGGAGGAAATTAAAATGTTGCGTCAGCAATAATCCCCTCTACATCATAATTGGGATACTATTTGAATTGATATTGATTCTAACACGATTGCAGTATTGCATCAATTGCGCGTGTGAAAGGTTCACCGCTGAAGAAATATGAATTTCTACGTTCCGATTCGAAACGGTGAAACTCCACCGTGTAAGAAGCAAAAATGCGACACGTAAGTTTAAATCGTTTAAAAAATTTGTTACTTATTGATTTTTAATATTGTTGTCTAATTATTTATATTTTTATAGTATTCAGCCTCGTCGTGCGGCTCGCATACTTGGAAGAAGGTACGCTCTAACCCCGACGTCGTACAAGTATTTGGACGTTGGAATACGCGTTGGAGCTGTATCGTACGTGGAACTGATTCTCGGCGATAATCGAGGCAATCAAATAGTGTTGTCCTTTTCAACGTGGAATTTGTTGATGCGGAAGCAAGCAGACGTTGAACAATTTCTACAATCGACTACTCCCCCATTAAGAATTGGAGATTTAACGATTG
This sequence comes from Camponotus floridanus, assembly GCF_003227725.1. Lineage (NCBI taxonomy): Eukaryota > Metazoa > Arthropoda > Insecta > Hymenoptera > Formicidae > Camponotus > Camponotus floridanus. Next base: position 319,758 of record NW_020229311.1, on the reverse strand, counting down.
AAATGTATCAATCAAAAATTGTAAAACTTGCATTATGCGAAAATTCGTTGTACATGAAACCAGAAACATTATTACATTTATTTAATTTTGAAAATTGTATCGATCATATGCATAATTGGTTATGCGAGAATACGTATCTCATAAATGAAAAATTTAAACAATTTGAAACTGTATTACAACGTAATAATATTACTACTGTATGTGATGCTGTAAAAACGATACGCGAGAGTGATGTCTTTGACAGTGAATCATTGATCGATTGCGAATTATTAACATGTGCTGTAAATGATATTCTTTACGATGCGTGCAATAAATAATTATTTTTATTCAATCTATGATTTTATTTCTTTCCTTCCATACGAATAAGAATAGTTGAGAATTTTTCTCAACACGCTCCGCCAAAGATGTAGAGAAATGCTGAGGTAGATGAGACGCGATGCTCTAGTTGGAATGAGACGCGAGATATTAAAAAGATATATAATGAAGAGGAGTCTGCGACATTAGAATATTATTTCGTTGTTCTTTGCATTTCGTTAGTCTTGTATGTTACGTTAGTGCAATGGCCGAAGAAGACGTAATTTTCATCGATGATAAAGACGAAGATGTAATCATCATCAACATTGAAGACGAAGATGTTATTATCGCTGATGAGGACATTGAAGAGGTTGTTATAGTCGAAGATGGAAATCAAATGGATGTCGATGGCTCTGAGGAAGAATCCGAAGAGGAGGAAATACCATCCTTAGTGGATTCAGATTATGCCAGTGATAATGATGAAGAATTAAGACTGAAAAAATATAAACATTTAAACGTGATGGAAATAAATAATCTGGATGTTACTATAAAAATGTGTCGCATTAAATATTATTATTATGATATGGAAGACGGAACTAAGTATTGTTCCGATTGTTTTTTAAGATTAGCATCATCATTTCACAACGTATACTCCGTTCGAAAACATAAAACGGATTATTGTGCTCTATTAATGGGCACTTATTGCAAAGAGTGCAAGAAAAATTTACATCAAATATTACCATGCAATATGTGCCCCATTTGTACAAATTAAATAAATGGATAACATTGTAAGTATTATTTTTATATTAAATAAATTATTATAAAATAATTATTAAAATCTAATGAGATGTGTCTTTCTTCTGTTACAGGAGCGGCCGCCTCACCTGGCTCCCCTGGCCCCTCCACCCCCCCCCGCACCCACAAATTATTTTTATTATTATTATATTATTATTTTATTATATTATTATTATTATTATATTATATTTTATTTTATTAATTATAATTTTAAGTACATACACACACACACACACACACACACAATTGTATTAACACACACATTTTAATAAATTTTATATATTTTAATTGAGAAAAAAAAATCTAATTATTTACGTGCCTCTCCTCGCGTCCCCATCCTTGCGTCTCTCTTGCGTTAGTTATAAGCATCGCGATATCGTTCTCTCTTGCACGCGTCATCTTCGCGCTATCGTTCTCTCTGGCGCACTAGTTGTAAGTCTCGCGATATCTCTTTCTCGCACGCGTCATCTTCGCGCTATCGTTCTCTCTCGCACGCGCTAATTTCAAGTCTCGCGATATTATCGTTCTCTCTCTTGTACATGTCATCTTGGCGCTATCGTTCTCTCTCTTTCATATATTCGTTGTTCACTTACCTTTGCGTCGTCCTTTTCCCACCTATACATCGTCCTTGTCCCACGTTAACGCCATCCTTGTCGCACTGTCCTCTTCACACTTTGCACTGTCCTTTTCCCACACGTAGCGCTGTCCTTCTCACACCACCGTCCATCTCTCACACCGCTGATTCCCCTTCACTGCGCGGACCCCCTCGTCCATCGGTCGCGCCGCGGTTCCCCCTTCACCGCGCGGACCCTCTCGTCCATCACTCGCGCCGCTTCACTGCGCGGACCCCCTCGTCCATCTCTCGCGCCGCGGATCCCCCTTCACCTCGCGGACCCCCTCGTCCATCGCTCGCGCCGCGGATCCCCCTTCACCTCGCGGACCCCCTCGTCCATCGCTCGCGCCGCGGATCCCCCTTCACCTCGCGGACCCCCTCGTCCATCGCTCGCGCCGCGGATCCCCCTTCACCTCGCGGACCCCCTCGTCCATCGCTCGCGCCGCGGATCCCCCTTCCCCGCGGGTGACGTCACCCACCGCGCCGCGGTTCCTCCTTCCCCGCGCGTGACGTCACTCCCCCCGCACCGCGGTTCCCCTCGCGCCTCACCCCCCCTGAGAGGACCTGGGTTAGAACTCTCTTAGTATCACTACTTATATATATATATATATATATATATATATATATATATATCTTGCGCAATGAGAGGGCATGGCAAGAGTCAATTATATGGCTGCTATGTCAAGTATTTTTCTTTGCGTACATAGAAAAATAAATGTTAAATGTTAAATGTTAAATATATAAATTTAACTGAATAATTAAGCAATATCGAGCCAACGCAGATGTAAGGCATGAAGCAATAAAAAACTACTTCAAAATCCACACTTTATTGATGTCTAACGACACTTCATCGACAATTAACGGAACGAGAATGAATTTCTCGTTCCGCTAATTGTCGGTTAAGTGTCGTTGGACATAGCGAGATGTTGGTGTCTTTCTCCGACGCGTTTTTTGTGTCCGATGCAACTTTCCTTGCGTCTTATACCGTTAGGAGATTCATAGATCGGACGTGCAGTTAAGATGCTCGCGTATTGTCGAACTATTTGACTGTATTTCACTGAAGAAGGCTCGAAAAAAGTCCGAAACGTATGACTGATCATCAATAAAATGTGGAGTATGGAAGTAGTTTTTTATTGCTTCATGCCTTACATCTGCGTTGGCTCGATATTGCCTAATTATTTAGTTAAATTTATATATTTTATACTTGATCCGTCAAGTTAGTTAATTTATTTTAAATGTTAAATGTTAAATGTTAAATGCATAAACGTAGAGTTTGTTCAAGTAGATTACTTATATTGCATAGTATTTTTCTTTTGATAGTTGGAGTGTTTCTTGTCATGCACATGTGTTCCATTTATTTGGTTTTTTTCTATTCATCAGGACAAAAGTTCATGCATTCAGAATGCTATCTCTGTTTTTTATAGATTTCTCCTACCTTTTAAGACAAAAACCGGTTTACTAACTATATTATTAAAGCTAGCTGGTCTTTCTAGTATCATGTTGATAGGATAAGTAAAAAAACATATCGATGGTTGTGGAAAGATAAGTTATAATTTATTTATGTGTCAATGCTATATGTCAATTATGTAAAAATAATATATACGGTAACAAATTATTTGAGAATTAAATGTCCTAAAATATAAATTTAAGACCTCTAAACAAATATCGGTATTGTGATATCATTTCTAACTTTTCTGTAACTTTAGATGTCAAATGACATTATTAGATGACATTGTTAGATAAAAAAGAAGTACACGAGAAGGATTTTTCGCGATTCAAAAATTAAGATATTTTTTAAGCATTTTTTTATTTTATCTGAAAGGAACTTATTTACAAAATTTGACCCAAATCGGAACATGATTTCGGAAGAACAGCCGATAAATGATTGCTACATAAAAAGTATAATACAAAGTTAGGAATGATATTACAATTCCGATACTTATTTAGAGGTCCTAAATTAATATAGTTAGTTTTAAGTTAGGACATATTTTAAGTTAGAAATTTAATCTTGAAATAATTTGTTACCATATATGATATTTTTACATAATTGCAGTACAATATAGTATTGACACATATAAATAAATTATAAAATGTACTTTTCTACAAATATTGATATTTTTTATTTATGTTATCCACAAGATACTATAAAGACTAGCTTAGCCTTATTATTAGCATATTAACATATATAACATACATAATAAATCGATCTCTATTCTATGAGACAGGGGAAATCTATGAAAAACAGAAATAGCTGAATGCATAAACCTTTCTCTTTATTGATAGTAGAGAAAACCAAATATCTCTGAAACAAAATATTTATAAGCACATTCTTAGAGGAAAATTTTTTTCATGCGGTCCTAAAATTATATTTTAAATTAGGATATTTAACACATCCTGAAATATCCTGCATATATAAATATACATATATATATTTAATCTTTATATATATATATATATATATATATATATATATACATATATGTACATATCTAATCTTCATGTTTGTAAACATACATATGTACAATACACATCTACAATGTTTATATAATATAATCCTAGAACCAGAGAGAGAGAGAGAGAGAGAGAAAGAGAGAAAGAAAGAGAAAGAATCAAAAGTAAGATTTATGTTGATTAATATTTTCATTCATACTTATCTTTTTTTAAAATGACTTGAATTTTATTGAAAGATTTGATTTTCTTTCTTCAAAGATAAAATAGATAAAATCTAACATTAAGTTAAAAGAATTTTAAAAAATAGCAGAGTGAAAATTATTATTTAAAATATAACATCAAAATTATTATCGTATAAAATCTTATAAAAAAATTGCATTTTAAATCACAACTTATCTAATTTTTTTTTTAACTGAAAAATTCTTGAAATCTTTTATATGTGAGATTTGCTATTTCAATAAATTAATACGTTTACTTTCTAATCGGAAGGACGCATTATGTAAATTGTGTTTCTTTTAATTTATTATAGTACGATTGATCTAATCGATGATGAAATTAAATTACTGTCTTTATCGATGACTGTAATATAAGATGAAATAACTTATACTTGCCAAATTTGCTATTTCAATATACTAATACGTTTACTTTCTAATTAGAAGGACGCATTATGTAAATTATGATTTTTTGAATTTGTAATAGTACGATTGGGTGGGGAAAACATAATAAAAGCAACCATAACAGAACGTAGTAACAGTAGAACAGAAGGTAATATTAATATGTAATCATATTACTATTTTAATGTTATCATTTTTTTAATAATGTTTTTTGTAATTGTGTCATTAATTTTACTGGTAAGTTATTTTATCTTAAATTACTGTCATCGACGATCTTCTATTAAAACGGAAAACATTCTGCCTGGTCCAAAAGCATTTCCTCTTATTGGAAGTGCTTATTATTTTCTTCGGCGGAGTTCTGATGGTAATATAATAAAAAGATACAAATATTTATCCGAAAATTAATTATAGTTAATATTAATTATAATCAAATATTCATAAATTACTTTATATGATAAACCATAAAATTTATTTTTTAGAATTTTTAAATGTTATGATAAAATTGATAAATAATTATCCATCCCCATTTAAACTTTTAATGGGGAACAAATTATTTATTGTAATACATAAGGCAAAACAAATTCAGGTAAAAAAATAGTGTCATATATTTCAAGAATAATGCAAATTTATATTTATTTTGAAAATATGTGTGTATATATTTCTTTTGTTGCGTTTTCGCTTCACACTCTTAAGAACAGAAATAACTTTATGCACAACACAATTATTAAATACAGAAATATATAATTTATGAATATGCGAGCGATCAATTCAAATTTAGATCTGAATACGGTATTATTTTTTAGTCACCATAACGACCGACCATTCTTTTGTTCAAACGACCGATCGATATCGAGTGTAATACCGGGTGACAAGATCTTGACGGCGAGATTGCAACAATATATATATATATATATATATTCCAAATAAATAATAATATTTCATATTTTTTCATATCTTATTAATAAATTAACAATAATTTATCACTAATCTAAGTGATTTTTTGAAGTATATGAATAACTCAAATATCAAATAATACATATCCGGAAAATAAAAATTTGAGAAATAAAGCTTTATGCGTTTTGTACCATAAGTATATAAAAAGATAATTAAAACTTTAACTATGCGATCTGAAACTTTAAAAATTAAAGAATTCAATATAATTATACTAATTCCATTACTTGTATTTCAAATTTGTTAATAACTCGATATCAAATTTAGATAAATTTGTATTATTTGCCTATTGAAGTATTCATATGTCAACTATTCATATGAACTATTCATATCTTAATTATCAAAATAATACAAACAAATATACATTGAAAATATTTAAAAAATATATAAAATTTTACATAACATTATAGGAAATTTTAGAAAACAATAAAATTGTAGAGAAAAATATACTATATAAATTTATTGAACCAGTATTCGGTAAAGGATTGCTCACAGCACCCGGTAAGATATTTTAGTATAATAAAATTTAAAGTAACTTCTAATTAGTTCTCCTATTCGTTGACTTTTTCCCGGATTTGCCCTGGTTTTTCAGGTGTCGGAAAACATTTAAGGGGATTTTTTTAAGTATTTCACAGATTTTGAGTGCTTTTTTCTAAGCATGGCTTAGAAGCATGGCTTCACAGGATATTGTGACGCTCTAGAACGTCAGTCGGAATAATTAACAACAGAAAAAATATTATAATAATCACATTTCTATTAATAATTCTCAACAATAATGACTATTAATAATATTAATGATTATTATAATAATTCAAAATGTAAAAGATATAAAAGATTCAAAACATAAAAGATTTATTTTATTTTACTTTATCAGCAGTTGCAATAATTATACATTATGAATAGTGAGCATTCGGATTTCAGTCAGAAAAGTCTAAAATATAAAATCTTTCAGTCTTATTGTCATATTAGTAAAATTACAAATAACAGCTTTATCTTTCTCTCTCTCTTCCTCTCTATCTCTCCCCCCCCCCCCTCTCTTTTCCTCTCACTTTCTCTCTTTCTAATATTTAAATCACATAATTAAATAACATAATTAAAAATAGTAGCTTTTATATTTCATTTACATTCCAGTCGTATAATATTTTTATTTACTATTCGATACCAATACGACAAATTTGAAATTATTAATAATTAAATTTCTAATAACATTTTCTCATACCATTTTTATTCATATATTTCATATTCTTTTTCTATATTGTAACTTCTTATGATACTTATTTCAGAATTAATATGGATTAAAAATCGAAAAATAATAGCACCGAATTTTAGTACAATTGCATTACAAAAGTTTTTTTATGTATTTGTGGAACAATCTTTGATACTGACAGATCAATTAGAAAAAATTGGACTAAATAGGAAGAAAATCATACTTCACAATCATATAGCTAAATATGCTCTGAGTACTGCCTGTAGTAAGTTTAAATATTTTTATTTATTTATAAAATAGTTGCATATCTGTTACCGTTAATATTAAAAAAAAAAAATAATTTACAAGAGAAAATAAAAGGCATTAATGATATATATGATAATTGTGTTATAGATCTTATAAATTAAATAATATTAAATAAAATTAATATAAAGATAATATTAAATAAAGTTAATATTAAATGAAGTTAATATAAAGATAATTTTTACAAAATTATTAATTAATAATTTCTTTCAATAAAATATCACTTATTTACAGTGTTATACTTAACTGCCTGTAATCAGTGACTATTTATTGTTTTTCAGTGATAATACACTGATTGAAATAATCAGTAATATTAAACTATAATTCATCTCTCCATCTAATCTCCACTTATACAAAATTAAAAATTTTATTTATATTTATTAAATACTTATAATATTAAAAATTTTATTTTATTTTATTTAAATTACATGCACATTGAACTTATTATTTTATAACGAGCGAATAATTTTTATTAAGTCGCCAAACATTTATTTATCCGATTTATAAAATCGATTTAATATTTAAAGCCTCTCTATTGTATCAGAAAATCGAAATAATATTTTTAATTTTATCTGTCGCTCTTTGCAAACTTTATATTCTTATATTATATATTGCATACTTTATATAATTCTTATGAAACTAAAACTTAAATACGAGAGAGATAGCGATCATAGCAGTAAACGAACAAACTAGCGATTTTACAGTGAATTTTACTTTAACTGACCATAATCAGTAAGATAATAAGATAAAATTATAAAAAATAAGCGTTTCTACTGAAGATCAGTAAAATACTCACTGAGTCTCAGTGAAATCTTATTTTACTGTTTAAATTGGTAATATTTTCACTGATTCACTTTTAGAGAATAGGACAAAAGTACAGATATTTCCTTGGTATGATGAGATCCAAGCTATCGTTTAAGATTTTGAATGGTTTAACTGTTACTTTGTGAGATCCGATAGTCTATTATTTTTATAACTAGGCGATTCACATATAGATACACAATTCACTTCGTTGTTGCTATATATAGTTTCAAGATGCTACTGTGTCTATTGTTTTTTTGAGTTTTATATATTTTACTTTCTAAAACATTTTAATGATAAAATGTATTAAATGTGCTGTTAAATTTTTTAACATTAGATATAATGAATTCATATATACATATAAAAGATGTCCCTGCATTCTGGACCAAAATTGATACAGCGGCTTTAAGCATGAAAACAAGTCGAAAATGTTAAACATATATTCGAATTCGAACGGTTCTGGAGTTATAAGATTATAAAGCGCTTCCTTAAGACAATATAAATTGAAATAAATGTTATTTAATGTTCTTTATTTTGTTTAAAGCTTTACAAAAAATGCTGAAAAATTCTTTCGTCGACTTCGATACACTTTCTAATAGAAATTAATAAATTGTTTCGAGCATTTTGGAAAATATTTAGAGTTCTACAAATAACATCCGCAACATTAAAAATGTGAATTTTTGAGCATCTTTTTAAAGCTTTAAACAATATAAAGAACATTAAACAACTTTTATTTCAATTTATATTGTCTTAAGAAAGCTTTAGAAAATTTTATTATCTTATAACTCCAAAACCATTCGAATTCAGACATATGTTTATTAACATTTTCGACATGTTTTCATGTCCTAAAGCCGCCGTATCAATTTTGGCATTGAATTCAGGAACACCCTGTGTATAATAAAATTAATGAAACAAGTGCAATCTTATATAGATCTAATCGTAATTTTCAAGAGTATTTTATAACGAAACATTCATTTTCTGTTTAAAAATTTCGTATCATTTGTTTACCAAATATATAACACTATATATATATATATATATATATATAAATATATATATATATATATATATAATACTATATATATATATATATATATATAATACTATATATATATATATATATATATAAATTAATAATTAATATCTTAACTAATTACTTTATTTTCCATGACATTATAAAGGCACAATGACGGATATCAAAATGGAATTTCTATCCGATGAAATCAATCAATGTCTCGAAGTAATTGCGAGGTAAAATAATTTTAACTCTCAATTTCTTATGTTAATGTATATAAAAATCATGATAATGATAAGTTTATTTAAAAATATTTTATGCATTTTTTAAGAGATTGCACTTTCAAAAGAATTTTTTTAAATGTACAAGTAGCAATTATATTTCAAATTAAATCTTTATTATGAATAATATTTTTGATGTATAACTATGAGAATAATATTAGTTTCTTAATTTATTCGTATAGAACTTAATAACTATAATTAGTTAATTATGTGCTTATATCATGCAAGTGCTTATATAATATAAAATATTTTAAGAGAAAAATTTTTTAGCTTGAGAAATACTTTTAAGTCCAGAGTTCGAAATCCGTTCTTATATTTTGATTTGATATTCAATCTCACTGCTGTGGGACGAGAACAGCGAAAGGCTATAAACTTCTTACATTCTTTTATAAATAAAGTAAGTGGGAATATTAATAAATAATTTAACTTATAACATTATATATTATATATGTATATATATATATATATGTATATATATATATATATATATATATATATATATATATACATATACAGGGTCTACCAAAAGTGTGGAAACCCCTAAATATCTCGGAAAATATACGTTTTACAGAAAAGTGTTTCCAACAAAAGTTGTAGGGTTTAAGAAGATCTATATACTGATTCTATCAGTTTGACCTTGGATGGCGTCGTCAAGGTCAGGTCAAGGTCACATTGACTTTTTTAAATGACACCCCCTACATTTGATTGCATATTCTTATAGCTTAATTCAAGAGCTTTCCAAAACACTATAATAATGTTCATTTTTATTAAGTACTTTGCGAGTTATGAGGGTTGAAATAATTTCTTAATTTTACATAAACCATAAAATATCTAGTAAACCATTCATTTTTCGATTATCTTACCTTCATACTTTTATGTACAAATTAATGAGAGGAATCAATTGGTGTAAAGAAAACACATAGTTGTTTCTAAGAAAAAATATGTAATTTGCAATTAACAATTCCATATTTTTTCTTAAAAACAACTGTATGTTTTCTTTACACCAATTGATTCCTTTCATTATTTTGTACATAAAAGTATGAAGGTAAGATAATCGAAAAATGAATGGTTTACTAGATATTTTATGGTTTATGTAAAATTAAGAAATTATTTCAACCCTCATAACTCGCAAAGTACTTAATAAAAATGAACATTATTATAGTGTTTTGGAAAGCTCTTGAATTAAGCTATAAGAATATGCAATCAAATGTAGGGGGTGTCATTTAAAAAAGTCAATGTGACCTTGACCTGACCTTGACGACGCCATCCAAGGTCAAACTGATAGAATCAGTATATAGATCTTCTTAAACCTTACAACTTTTGTTGGAAACACTTTTCTGTAAAACGTATATTTTCCGAGATATTTAGGGGTTTCCACACTTTTGGTAGACCCTGTATATATATATATATGTATATGTATATATATGTATATGTATATGTATATATATATACATATATATATATATATATACATATACATATACATATATTTATATGTATATTTATTATATAATTTATTATTATATTTATATTTATATTTATATGTATATTTATATGTATATTTATTATATAATGTATTATTACACAGATAATACAACAGCACATGTATGCATTAAATGAAGAAGATACCAACTGCACAGAATACCAACAGAATACAACTCGTAAGTTTTTATCCATGTTTTATTTGTATGTTTTTTATTGTTCTATGATTCAAGCATCTTAAGTTGTGAAAATAACTTTTTTTCATAAACTTACAATATTATTAAAATGTTTGTTTAAATTCTTAAAACACTATTAAAATTCCTAATTTTGATCATTATTAAAGATATTTTTCTTTTTCTAAATTTATTTTCAATATTAATTTCCAAAGTGACACATTTAATTTTGCTATTATAAGATTTAGACACTACTTAACATATACACACACGCTCAAAATTTTACATTTTATTTTCTATACGATATAGATAAAACACTTCTACAGATTTTATTATCTCATAAGTACCCGCAAGAGATGATACATGATAATCTAATTACAATGATATTAGCGGTATGTAAAATAATTCTATATAATTTCTACGTTAATTATATTTGTTTATAAATAAACAAAATTTATTATATTAAATATAAAAAAGCGAGGAAGAATAAGAATAAGAAGAATCAAGCCTAACAAAATAAACGTACTTATTTTGTATTGAAATTCTTTTTAATAATAATGTTTTGGTTATTTATGAATTATCTTCAGCATACAAAAATAAATAATATATTGTTACAATATAATTAATATTATTTAACTTAGACACTCCAACTAATTTTATCATATGGCCTATCAGCAATTCCAAGGCATTTTTCTGATATCTTTAGTGAACGTTAAAAAAATGTTATTCTATAGAATAAAAAAATTCTACCTAACTATCGTCATTACTGTTCTCAGCATTATAAATAATTTCATTATAATTGACTGAAAAATAAATATCATAAATAATTTTATTATAAAATGTTTGGCGTCGTAACGACGCCTATGCCGTGCAAAAAATTAATATAAATAAAAAACATAAAGAATCGGCCACAGTATTGATAACATGAATTGCCTTATATGTTTTTTAACATATCATAAATATGTTCTATACCATATGTATATATGTTCTACGTGTCTTTTTTCGAACATTTTAGAGATATAATATGAAGAATATAATTTTATTTTATACATACGAACAAATTGCATTCCTTCAAATACTTAAATTAAATACTTCATAAAAATCTTCTCTTTAACTAATCAAATAAAAATATAATGTGTAGAATTTCAGATATAGATTGTGTTGTATTAATCAGCAATCGGACAGATTACTAAAAACACGCAATTAATAGCATAATAATAATAATAATAATAATAATAATGATAATAATGATAATAATGATAATAATGATAATAATGATAATAATGATAATAATGATAATAATGATAATAATGATAATAATGATAATAATGATAATAATGATAATAATGATAATAATGATAATAATGATAATAATGATAATAATGATAATAATGATAATAATGATAATAATGATAATAATGATAATAATGATAATAATGATAATAATGATAATAATGATAATAATGATAATAATGATAATAATGATAATAATGATAATAATGATAATAATGATAATAATGATAATAATGATAATAATGATAATAATGATAATAATGATAATAATGATAATAATGACGATAATAATGATAATAATGATAATAATGATAATAATGATAATAATGATAATAATGATAATAATGATAATAATGATAATAATGATAATAATGATAATAATGATAATAATGATAATAATGATAATAATGATAATAATGATAATAATGATAATAATGATAATAATGATAATAATGATAATAATGATAATAATGATAATAATGATAATAATAATGATAATAATGATAATAATGATAATAATGATAATAATGATAATAATGATAATAATGATAATAATGATAATAATGATAATAATGATAATAATGATAATAATGATAATAATGATAATAATGATAATAATGATAATAATGATAATAATAATGATAATAATAATAATAATGATAATAATAATAATGATAATAATAATAATAATGATAATAATAATAATGATAATAATAATAGTAATAATAATAATAATAATAATAATAATAATGATAATAATAATAATAATAAAAGTAATTTGCAATTCTGTCGAATTACGAATATCATACATTAATGAATCACGAGTTTTAATAGGATAACGAGATTGAAGTAATTCGGATGTTTTTTTTAAATAAGAGATTAATAATATAAATGTTATTTACGAAACGTCAGAAAAATAGTTACACAGTTTTAATAGACACACAGATATCAAATGTCTTCGTCATACATATGTGACGATTACTGAAAATTTGCCGAAATTCATTTAAATTGAAAATTCAAATGTTTTATTCAAATGTTATATTTATTTTTCCTTCCTCTTCATATGCAATTTAGTGGTTTATCTTGATTTGTTTACATCTAATTCTTTGTCAACATGTTATTTACCTCTATATGCTGAAGATGGCTCAAAGAAAGAATCGAAACTATTATTAAACCAAAATTATTATTAAAGAAAATTTTTACACGTACAATATAAATGCATTTATTTACTATGCTCGAATCTTATTAGCGTTTTTTCTTGCTGATTTTTTATACTTTTCTATTCAATATATTAGAGCCTTTTTTATTTTAACTTGTTTGTTATATTAATCAACAAATGAAATTTTTATCTTTAGGGTTTCGACACAACAGCTGTTACGATAGATTTTGCAATCTTTATGTTAGCAAATTTTCCATCAATACAAGTACGTATTTATTAAATTTATTCACAGCAATTTACTCATAATAAAACGAAATGTGCAAATGATAATCCGATAAGCAGCCCGGCAAGTAAACAGAAATTGATAATGTAATTGTAATCTGTACGCGCAACCTCAAAGTTCATGAACATGCATTATCACATACAGGAGAGAAGTAGTAGTCAAATTTTATACTCTGATTCATGTCAGTAAGCCGTTTCGAAGTTATTGAAGTTATAAAGTTTTTCCTGATAAGTCGATGACTGCTATCGTATTATTTTCCGCGAATAAAGATAGAAGTGATAAATGATGGTGGATCTACTTTTAACTATAATATATATAACTATAACTGACCGATGCGTATGATATTTTGGGTCATTTTTTATTATAGACATTCGAGCAAATAAAAATCATCTTACCTACCAAAAGCTCAATAACTTCGAAACGGCTTACTTAAAAGTGGTAAAATTAGTGCTTTTAAAAGGTCACAGAAGTATTGTCAATTTTTCATTGCTGAAATGGCGATCAGTGGATGAAAATCAAATGCTTACTTCTCTTTTCCATGTAACAATACATGCTTATGATTTCGAGGTCTCACATATAGATCAAATAATTAACTTTTCTTTATTATCGAACTACTCTCGTACGATTCTCTATGGCAAATATATTTTTAAACAATAATCAAGAAAACTCTTTTTTAATAAATTCAATTATATTCACTCAAATCATAACTTATTCAAAATTTTTTTTAAATATATTATTATATATGCATTATGAAGTAATTTCTACTACTGAGGTTAGTAGAATCATATATATTATTGCAAATATTTATCATGAATAAATATGTAGCTGAAGCGTTGTTCAAATTGTAACTTAAATTTAGTTTGTAACATAAACATAACATAAATATCATAAATATTTTTTTTTTCAAAATAACTAAACTTATAACAAGCGAGAAAACAAAAAAGTATATGTCATGTACGAAACTTATTACAAATTCGTTTAAATAAGAATTTTGTGTCTAATGTAATTAAATTGAGTACTTTAACGAAGATATACAATATGTACATTGATCTTTATCATTATTATAATATCAGAATACGAATCCGTAAATGTAATTAATAAAATTACTTTAAAATTAATTTAAATTTTAAATTGTCTCTTATAATTTATACATATTGCATGTATTTATAATTTATATAATTTATACATATTGCATATATTTATATTTATATAATTAAATGTATATGTTATTAATTTTATATATTAGGAAAAAGTATATCAAGAATTATGGCAAATTTACGAGACGAAAACTCCAAAATCTGCCCCAATTAAATACGAAGATTTACAACATATGGATTACTTAGATCGTGTCATTAAAGAAACTATGAGATTATTTCCTGCTGTTCCTTTAATTGGGCGATATCTAACAGAGGATGTAAAAATAGGTTTGTTTTTAAATATAATTATCTCTTTATTTTATGTGTGTATGTGTGTGTGTTGTTATGATACACAATTATTATTATATATAACTTAAATAAAAAAAAATAATTTTTAAAGGACAACTACGAATATATATATATTTGTAATAACATATATATGTATAAAGTGTCCCAGGCTACCCATACACCTCTTTTGAAATGAAAATAAATGGTTTTTATCAAAAATCGCGGACAATTTTTAAGTAAATCGGATACATTCTATCAAATGGTGATATTTTCAACTTTTAATTCCAACTGAAAATACGCCATCGGGAATGGAAGAAAGATGAATTTTTTTAGGGGAACATGGTACTTTTTATTATAGATTCGAATTGTACATGAAAAATAAGAAAACTTTTGTATCAAATGTTTTTTCTGAAACTACCTCTGTCAATCTTAAAATTGACCTTGAAAGTAAATGTAATGAAATAATGAACTTCAAATTTCAAATGTTCCTGTGGTGCTACTAATGACAAGGATGTGTATGTGCTTGAATGTACGGGATTATAAACGTTCATAGAAGAATCAATTGGTGTAAAGAAAAAATAGTTGTTTTAAAAAAAATATATATATATATAATTTGCAAATATGTAATTTAACAATTTCATATTTTTTCTTAAAAACAACTGTATGTTTTCTTTACCACTTGATTTCTCTCATTATTTTGTACATAAAAGCATTAAGGTAAGATAATCGAAAAATGAATATATTATTAGATATTTTATGATTTATGTAAAATTAAGAAATGATTTCAATCCTCATAACTCAAAAAGTACTCAAAGAAGAAATACTTTATTATAGTGTTTTGGAAAGCTCTCAAAGTAAGCTATAAGAATAGGTAATAAAAAATGGGGGTTCCGTTTAAAAAAATTGAGATAACCTTAAAATCTCTGAAGCTCCTCCACCTACAAAAAATTATTAGTAGCATATTACGGCTCTCTTGGTACAGTACAACTTTTATAAGTACAAAATTTTTGTATCTCTAAAAATAACGGAGATATTTCAGGTGGACAGAGTTATTGGTCCACCCTATATATATATATATATATATATATATATATATATATATATATATATAGGGTGGACCAATAACTGTTGGTACAATAAATGTTGAAAATGTTCACCATTTTCCTGAATACAAGCAGTAACACGTCGACGCATCGATGTTATGTTTAAAACAACATTAATATCTTTTAGAAAATTAAAAATTATTAAATTATTAAAAATGAAAATTATTAAAAATTATACCTTTTAGAATAACAAAAATATTAAAGATTACATTTAACAAAATTCTTTATAAAAAAGAACTTGAAAAATCATTTTAATGTTTAATAAAAAATATTATTTGTTCAATGGCAATTTTGTATATCAAATATATATCTGTCTGTGAAATGAAAAAACATAAGACGATTTAAATTGTATTCTTATTGCTTTATTTATATATAAGCTATTTATTATTTTTCTAACAATTTATAATTTTTAATATTTTCTAACGTTATTATAACAGTATTATATATAAGCATATATGTTTAGGAGAGTTTATTTTGCCAAAGGGCACTGAGGTTTTTTTGGCAATATTGACTCTACACCGAAATGAAAAGTATTGGCCCAATCCGTTGATATTTGATCCAGACAGATTCCTTCCTGAGAAAGGAACATCTAATAAATATTACATGCCGTTTAGTTCTGGACGCAGAAATTGTATAGGTAAGCATAAATAAATCACATAGAACACATATCACAAAGAAATATACTTAAATATAACTATCAAGCTTTTGCAGGTATGAAATATGCAATGATTTCAATGAAAGTTATCTTAGCAATTTTGATAAGAACATTTGTATTCAAAGTAGAGAAAATTACTCAGATAGATGCAATAAAATTAGATATGGATATAACACTACACAATATTGAACCTATGGAAGTCATTATAAAAAGACGAGAATTACATTAAAATAATGTAAGAATATGTTAATAAACATGGTTTCGAGATATTCGAGTGTGAAAGTTAAAATGGGATACCTTGTATATATATGCACAATTATATTATTATATACAACCTAATATGTTTCAATAGAAAAAGAAACTTAATATTTTTTGTATAATGTGTTGTTTCTGCATAGTATACATAGTATAGCATAATGAACGGAGGGTAACCTAAAGTTAAGCCACAATTTATTCATAACGTGATTGAAATTAAATGTAAGTGTCAATATTAACATCATAAATGAATGAAATAAAATACATATCCACAATTGTTTTACTCAATAATTAAATAATATTTATTAAATATTAGTTATAAATGAAAATGTGTGTGTGTGTGCGTGCGTGCGTGCGTGCGTGCGTGGCGTGCGTGCGTGGCGTGCGTGCGTGCGTGCGTGGCGTGCGTGCGTGCGTGCGTGGCGGTGCGTGCGTGGCGTGGGCGTGGCGTGCGTGCGTGCGTGCGTGCGTGCGTGCGGTGCGTGCGTGCGTGCGTGCGTGCGTGGCGTGCGTGCGTGCGGTGCGTGCGTGCGTGCGTGCGTGCGTGCGTGGCGTGCGTGCGTGCGTGCGTGCGTGCGTGCGTGCGTGCGGTGCGTGCGTGCGTGCGTGCGTGCGTGCGTGCGTGCGTGCGTGCGTGCGTGGCGTGCGTGCGTGCGGCGTGCGTGGGGTGCGTGGGCGTGCGTGGGCGTGCGGGTGCGTGGGCGTGCGTGCGTGGGCGTGCGTGCGTGGCGTGCGTGGGGTGCGTGCGTGCGTGCGTGCGTGCGTGCGTGCGTGCGTGCGTGCGTGCGGGTGCGTGCGTGCGTGCGTGCGTGCGTGCGTGCGTGCGTGCGTGGGGGGGGGGGGGGGGGGGGGGGGGGGGGTGCGGCGTGCGTGGGGCGTGGGCGTGCGTGCGTGCGTGCGTGCGTGCGTGCGTGCGTGCGTGCGTGCGTGCGTGCGTGCGTGCGTGCGTGGCGTGCGTGCGTGCGTGCGTGCGTGCGTGCGTGCGTGCGTGCGTGCGTGCGTGCGTGCGTGCGTGCGTGCGTGCGTGCGTGCGTGCGTGCGTGCGTGCGTGCGGTGCGTGCGTGCGTGCGTGCGTGCGTGCGTGCGTGCGTGCGTGCGTGCGTGCGTGCGTGCGTGCGTTGCGTGCGTGCGTGCGTGCGTGCGTGCGTGCGTGCGTGCGTGCGTGCGTGGCGTGCGTGCGTGCGTGCGTGCGTGCGTGCGTGCGTGCGTGCGTGCGTGCGTGCGTGCGTGCGTGCGTGCGTGCGTGCGTGCGTGCGGCGTGCGTGCGTGCGTGCGTGCGTGCGTGCGTGCGTGCGTGCGTGCGTGCGTGGCGTGCGTGCGTGCGTGCGTGCGTGCGTGCGTGCGTGCGTGCGTGCGTGCGTGCGTGCGTGCGTGCGTGCGTGCGTGGCGTGCGTGCGTGCGTGCGTGCGTGCGTGCGTGCGTGCGTGCGTGCGTGCGTGCGTGCGTGCGTGCGTGCGTGCGTGCGTGCGTGCGTGCGTGCGTGCGTGCGTGCGTGCGTGCGTGCGTGCGTGCGTGCGTGGTGCGTGCGTGCGTGCGTGCGTGCGTGCGTGCGTGCGTGCGTGCGTGCGTGCGTGCGTGCGTGCGTGCGTGCGTGCGTGCGTGCGGTGCGTGCGTGCGTGCGTGGGGCGTGCGGGGGGGCGTGCGGCGTGCGTGCGTGCGTGCGTGCGTGCGGGTGCGTGCGTGCGTGCGTGCGGGTGCGTGCGTGCGTGCGTGCGTGCGTGCGTGCGTGCGTGCGTGCGTGCGTGCGGTGCGTGCGTGCGTGC
This sequence comes from Camponotus floridanus, assembly GCF_003227725.1. Lineage (NCBI taxonomy): Eukaryota > Metazoa > Arthropoda > Insecta > Hymenoptera > Formicidae > Camponotus > Camponotus floridanus. The sequence goes on along the minus strand of NW_020229311.1, from coordinate 300,843 downwards.
GTGCGTGCGTGCGTGCGTGCGTGCGTGCGTGCGTGCGTGCGTGCGTGCGTGCGTGCGTGCGTGCGTGCGTGCGTGCGTGCGTGGTGTGTGTGTGTGTGTGTAAAGACACGATATTTCTGTTATGTAATGATAGTTTGTTAATTAATAAAATAGATAATAAAAAATGTTTTTTCTTTTAGAAAATTATTTTGAGTGCTTTAAATGTTTAGTTTAAAAGTTGTAATTTAAGTAGAACTTAATAGTTATACGACAAGAATAATTTTTATTCTTTATTATTGTTCGTTCTTTCTTAAAGGATTTTGCCCAATTTATTTCAATTCTCTTTAATTTTTTTCTAAAGTATTTAAAAGTTGGACTATTAATAATTATTAATAATTATTTATCAGTTATAAAAATTTTGAAGCTGTGATTCAATTTCTTTTTACAAATTCTTTAAAAAATCTGTTATTTATGAAAAAATGAAGCATGTAATATATTTTTAATAAATTTGTTATATATATTTGTTATATATAATTCTTTGTTATGTACAGCTCTTTGTTAGAAAATAATTACCTGTAAATATATTACCATAAAAAAGATATATTATAATTATATTAATTATTATAATTATATTATAATATCGATTTTTGTTTTAAATAACTTTATAAATCAAATGTATTGTATGTTTATTGAAAGACATCTAATTTTTTTTGTATAATGTGTTTCTGCATATACAGGGTGTCCGTAGATTTTCGACCAAAATGAAATAAATAAGTAGATTGGCTCGAATTAAGAAGGAATGACCTGTATTATTTTGGGATTGTCGCAATAATTAACGAAATATTAAATAAAACAGATCGGCCAATCTGCGTGAGTAAAAGCGCGCGGCGACGAGAGACGTCCCACCGTAATCCGATACTACGAGCGCGACGAAGCGGTGGGCGGGTCGCTCTCTGAGACATGATGGTGGTTTACGATATATCGCAATACCGCGCCGAAAAATGACCCGTCCCCCCTTTTCGTGGCGAGAAAATGATGCGCTATCATTTCCACACCACCTTGCGGTAGATAGCATGGTGCGCTTTTTTTATAGTGGTTTCCCCCATAGGCCTATTCCACTCTCAATTTAAAAATTATTCAAAATGCCATTTACTATACGCTGAATATATCGTAAATGTAAAAAATTAATGGACAGTACCTTTACAAAAATTGATTCATGGTTGAAAATCCCTCGATAAAATGCACACATTGATAATGTGATACGATAATAAAATTCTTCAAAAATCCTTTCTTCATCTCGTACACGAAGACGCACTGCTTATCTCGATATTATGCACGACACTCAGTTTCACATAATTATTGCACAACACGTAAAATTGTACGGCCACTTGGTTTTCGTGCACGCCCGAGAAATGATTCCATGTAAATTGCGGCCGCACGATGAGTATTTTCTCCCGCTAGTCCGTATGCCACAATTATATCCGTATATTCCTGCAGAGTACACTTCATTTTCTCTGTTCATTTACTAGGCAAACACAAAATTTTTATTAAAACGTCTTAGCTCTCGCACGCTGTTACCAGACTGCGTACGCCAGCAGCACGCAACTACAGCTGACAGCTGAGCGGACATGTGAATGTGAGCGTACGTGTGAGTTCGACGCCTGCGCACTATGATTACACTCGCATGTCCGCTCAGCTGTAGTTGCGTGTTGCTGGCGTACGCAGTCTGGTAATAGCGTGCGAGAGCTAAGACGTTTTAATAAAAATTTTGTGTTTGCCTAGTAAATGAACAGAGAAAATGAAGTGTACTCTGCAGGAATATACGGATATAATTGTGGCATACGGACTAGCGGGAGAAAATACTCATCGTGCGGCCGCAATTTACATGGAATCATTTCTCGGGCGTGCACGAAAACCAAGTGGCCGTACAATTTTACGTGTTGTGCAATAATTATGTGAAACTGAGTGTCGTGCATAATATCGGGATAACCGGTCCAGCAGTGCGTCTTCGTGTACGAGATGAAGAAAGGATTCTTGAAGAATTTTATCATCGTATCACATTATCAACGTGTGCAATACATTTTATCGAGGGATTTTCAATCATGAATCAATTTTTGTAAAGGTACTGTCCATTAATTTTTTACATTTACGATATATTCAGCGTATAGTAAATGGCATTTTGAATAATTTTTAAATTGAGAGTGGAATAGACCTATGGGGGAAACCACTATAAAAAAAGCGCACCATGCTATCTACCGCAAGGTGGTGTGGAAATGATAGCGCATCATTTTCTCGCCACGAAAAGAGGGGACGAGTCATTTTTCGGCGCGGTATTGCGATATATCGCAAACCACCATCATGTCTCAGAGAACGACCCGCCCACCGCTTCGCCGCGCTCGTAGTATCGGATTACGGTGGGACGACTCTCGTCGCCGCGCGCTTTTACTCACGCAGATTGGCCGATCTGTTTTATTTAATATTTCGTTAATTATTGCGACAATCCCAAAATAATACAGGTCATTCCTTCTTAATTCGAGCCAATCTACTTATTTATTTCATTTTGGTCGAAAATCTACGGACACCCTGTATATAGTATAACATTACAAACATTACAAATTAAAACATTACAAACGAGGAAAACATAATCTAAAGATAAGCTACAATTTATTCATAATATGATTGAAATTAAATGTAAATGTCAACAATAACGTCATAAGTATATATAATAGAATATAATCTACAATTGTCACATGCGATAGTTAAATAATATTTAGTAAATATTTGTTAAAATGAATGTGTGTACAAAGAATCTATGTTTTGTTGTGTAGTAATAATTTGTTAATGAATAAAATAAATAACAAAAAATTTTTTTAGAAAATTATTATTAGTTTTTAGTCTTAATAATTATACGACAAGAATAACTTTCATTCTTCTATTATTCATTTGTTTCTTCTTTAAAAAATTTTGCTCAATTGTTTATTGAAATTCTATTAACCTTAATTTTTCTAACGCACAGATAATTTAAAAATTGAACTATTAATAATTATTAATAACGATTTAATCAGTTATAAAAATGTTTAAGTTGTGATTCAATTTTTTTGCAAAACTTAATATCATTGATAATCCCATATTGCATAGAAAGGTGAAAGTTGTAGAAATATTGCAGAATAATTTCATTGAAATATTGCATTTCAAATATTGTATTTCAAATTGGTTATGAAACCTTTTGCGTCATTGCTGTAAAATTACGACACTTAAGTTGTCCGCTTTTTATAATATTGTAACAAAACATTCTAGCAACATTGCAATATACTTAATATATTTAAAAGAATTTTATAATATTGCATGGAATTTATAATATTGCATGGATTTTATAATATTTAAGAATTATAATATATAATATATAATATATAATATGTTTAAGAATTATAATATATAATATATAATATATAAGATTTATAATATTTAAGAAAATATTTATAATATTTAAGAATTTTATAATATTGCATGGATTTTATAATATTGCATGGAATATTTTTGTTTCTGATAGATGAATATCTTGGAAGCTTAGAAAATGATATAAAATTTAGTCAATTAGACATTTTTAATGCCTTTCAAATTAGATCTCTATAAGACGTTTATTTAAAGATCTATTAAATAAAATGTTTACAAAATATCTATTAGTGTTTTTATTAAATGTTTTTCATTAAACTGTTTTGATCAGTTATTTTGATAATTTATAAAACTATCTTTATTTTATATACATTCGACAATAGAAATTCTTCTTTTTTATTATTGTTTATTTTTGTCGCTTGCTCAATTGTATATTTAAATTCTTTTAAAAAAAATTTTTTTAGGAAAAATTAAACATCAAATATATTTTTAATAAACGATATTCTTTATTATATATAATTCTATTTTATGTACAATTCTATGTTAAAATAATAATTACTTGTAAATATAACGCAGTAAAAATATATTGCAAATATGTTGCAATTAAAAAGATATTTTATAATTCTATTATACTTTATTATATTTTTATTTTCTGTTTTAAATAACTAAATCGAATATACTTAAAATTAGTATATTAAATCGCTTTTGTTTTAATATTATAAGTCGTTTATCCCTCATTATAAGTCATTAGTTGCGGAGAATGTTAATATTAATATTTATCAAATTATTTATTTTTTAATATAACCGTTTTCCTCCTTTACTTATAAAATTTCCCGAATATGTAAAATCTATAAATGTTTACAATCTTACAATGGTGTAATTTTCAGTGGTTTACAGCAAGTTCACATATTAATTTACTGATATTTAAATGGGCTTTGGCCTTGGTCAAATTCCATTAATCGTCGAATCTCGAAGAACATAATGCATTCTTATTGGTAAAATTAAGAGAAAATATCTGCAAACAAAACTCCGACGTCTGTAACAATTACAATTAATATTATAATTAATATTATAATTAATATTAAAATATTCGATAACAATTTACAATAATAAAAAGTAAACGTGATTTTTGTTTATAACTTTTTAATAAACAGTGATCGCCAACTAAAACTTTCACAATATTACTTAGTGATGATCTTGATGATAACATATGATAACTTGATGATAACTTTGTGATAACATATATTATTGAACTCGAGAAGTGGTCCGTATAATAAATAATTATCAATTTTTTTCTATCTCTTATAGTTTCTAAAATATTCCTCTCGAAAGAAAAAAACCGATTTTTTTTAAGGGGTGCTTTACCCCCTAGACACCCATATGGGCATAAAAAGATATGTGTCCCTCATTTTTGTCTAGAAAACGACATATTAAAAGCTCATCAAAATCAGTGAGGAACACTTCCGTGCCTATACAAGACCTTCGTGATCGCATAGCACCTAAACGACGCGTCAGAGAACATGGATTGTTTGACAAAAAATGATCCTTTTTACAAGACCTATCTCCCTCACAGTTTGTTGCAGAAGTCCTGAATCACCCTGTATAAAGTTGCGATTATTAATAAAAGATCAAAAATATAATAATTATCATTTTAATTTCTATCATTTTAATTTCTGATATGAGATTTAAAATATTAAACTGATTGGAATCAATATGATAAATTTAGAAATTATTCATTTATCTGCCTATTTGAGGCATAAAGCAAGAATTTAATTCTAAATCAATTATATTATTTTATCTCAAGTTTTTTAAGTTAAATTTACTTTTATTATTTACTTTATTATTAATTTAATTAAATTGAAGTAGTCCTTCGTTATGTGAGATATAACTACATTATAACTACAGGTAGCAAGCACACATCATTTTGACGTTTTAAATTGGTCATTCACTATTCTGTACATCACGAGTTGATATTTTTATGACGTAAAAGTGACGGTCTAATGTCACACATTCTTGACGTTATGACATGTCCGCATTTTGACGTCATAAAATGTATCATATTTTGACGTCTTTTTCTTAACATAATAATGTATTTAATAGCGTTGTCGAATAAAGCAGATTAATCGATTCGAGAGTATCATTGAATTACAACCATTCTATCTGAAACGCGATCGCCTTCCTCGACGCTCCGCGCGGATAGGCTCATTGGATCGTCAGGATTCGAGAAAAGGGGGGAAGTAAATTTGTGCGATCATTGCGATTGTACTAATATGTATTTATTATGTCTAATGAATGTATGTGTATGCGTGTGTGAATGTCAGTGTATCTGAGTGTATGAAAACTATAATATATAAGAAAATAGAAAACGGCAAACACGGCGCGTACAGGCGATACCTAGCAGGTGCACGGAAAACGCGTAACTGGTCTTCGCGATACGGTTAGCGCATGTGAACTCTAACAGCACATGATATCATTCGAATATTCTATACTCATACTGTAAATATACGTTACAGATGTAATATACTGAGAATAATCCCATAACATCTCTTGTTGTATATTATTTTTCATATATTCTTTTATTTTTTCTTATTTTTCATATATTTTTCATATATTCTCAGAATATATGAAAAATAATATATAACAAGAGATGTTATGGGATTTTTCTCAGTATATTACATCTGTATAACGTATATTTATAGTATAAGTATAAAATATTCGAATAATATATCATGTGTTGTTAGGGAAAGGCATGTTATGTCGATATTCGAACGTGTCGAAGTGTATTTTTTGTGTGTATTATTATTGCTTTTTTTCTTTGATGCTGATTAGTTTATGCGCTGCAACTTGCTTTATTTGTGTTATTTGCGGCTGTCAGATCAACTATCAATTTTAACAGTTTTTGTAAAATAAAAATAATATCATTAAAAATGTATAATAAAAAAGAATAAATGAATGAATTGCGAGCTTTGTGTTGTTCTAGTCTAATATGTATAAAGTCAGCAACACACGGTGTTATTTTATTGGACGGGATTCGATAGCCTCAATTGACCAATTCAAAATAGGCCTCTTTGATTGGTTAATCGTTGCTGGTTACCCTAGACACAAGTTGATATGATTGGCAGTGGGCAATCGGGTTCGTGGGCAAACGGGACCCTCCCTATTTTATTTACTGGATTACCAATCTCCGTAAAATTAGCCAGTCAACATTAACTTTTTTATTGACGAATCGATTGTTGATTATTGTTGCTTAATTACAGTGTCTGTTGGTTAATATCTTTTTTGAGAATACAAAAATAAAATTTTGTGTGAAGTTAGTCGGAGAAATATAGATTCTTTATCATTTTCGTTTAAAAACCAGTTAAATCGATGCGCAATAGTTTGTTGGTGACGAATAAATTAATTAAAACGTTTGTTGATTATTTGCCTTAAAAAATGAAAATAAACTAATTGCATTTCGATGGAGGGATGGAGTCGTTTGATACGGTGTGAAGTTGGCTTAGGGTCTCCGAAGATATGTCTTTACGTTACGATTTCTGTGCGTTGACTGAAGTTTAAGTTTATGTACGGAGTTAAATTTACAATATATACTTAACGTAACGTAATACAATACGGAACACCTTGTGCGGAGGCCCTTAAGCGGCGTCTACAATGAGATTTTAAGGCGTAAGACTTAAGAGATTGACCAATCACGGTCCAGTATGAACAGAATATGTAATTTGCAATTATATATTTTCTCTTCGAAACTATGCGTTTTCTTTATACCAATTGATTCCTCTCATTATTTTATTTTAAAAGTATTAAGGTAAGGTAATCGAAACATGAATATTTTACAAGATATTTTATGGTTTATGTAAAACTAAAAAATTACTTCAAATCTTATAACTCGCAAAGTACTGAATAAAAACTAACTTAGTTATAGTGTTTTGGAAAGCTCTCGAGATGAGCTGCAAGAATATGCAATAAAAAGTAGGCGGTTCCATTAAAAAAATTGAAGGTGACCTTCAACTATTCAAGGTCAAGTTAATGACACCATCTTATCTCCCTTGAAACTATATAACTTTTGTCTGCAACATTTTTGCTGATAATACTTCGTTGTAGAATTATTGAGTTGCATTTTTTAAAATGGGACCCTGTATATACATATACATATGCAGAGTATGTCTAAACCTGTCAGAGATTTTAAGAGCGTGTTCTAAGAATCAAAATAAGAAAAAAATTCTTATAGACATGGATCCAAAAATGCTTTCTCTCCAAATTATGGTTCTCTAAAGTTGGTGGAAAAAATTGCAAAATGTATAACTCGGAAAGAAAGCATTTTTGGACCTCTGTTTACAAGAACTTTTTTTCTTATCTTGATCTCTATAATACATCCTTAAAAATGTCTGACGCAAATTTAAGAACATCCTATATATATAATTCTTATTAAACAGATTTGACATATGAAATTATATTCCAATAATGCAAATAAACATGCAAATTAACATGCATAATTAAAAATTTAAGTACAGTTTTCTTTAATTACTGCAAGTGACACGTCGAAGATTGTATTTTTTAAATATTTATTTAAATATTTATATACTTATACAAATATTTGTTTTTATGATAACTAAACTATGAGTAAAAATGAACTATAAACTATACATAAAATTTTATCATATTGATCATTATAATCAGATATCATTATAAAAATATATATTGCGAACAACTTCAGAACCCAACTTCAGAAAGTATAATATACATAAAAATTTAAGTTATACAAATGGTTGCTTTAGATAAAATATTTATCACAGACGGAGTCAAAAATTACAATATAAATATAGGAAGAAAATATCAATTTAAATAACAAATCTCTTACTATATATATCTTATAATTATACTTTTTCGTACACATTTGTATTGTTTTTTGTGTGTGTGTAATCATTTGCATCAATAATTTTTTCCCTTAATTAAGTAGTTTAATTAAGTAGCTCAATTTTTTTGTTCTTTTCTTTTTATATTATTATTCTACTCATTAACATAAGAAGAATACACTTGGTTTGAATAAGTAAACACTGGTGCAATTGGTCTTGACCACAGATGTGTATGGTCTTGACATACATTCGAGAAATAAGTTAGAAAGTAAGTTTTCCAACTCATTCACTTTTTTAATACTTTATTTTTGTGAAGGTACTTACACTCAAATATATACATACATATCTTTACATTATTTTTCAAAAGGAATTCTACTTTCAATTGATAGATTTGATATATGAATTTACCATCTAGAATACAACTTGAAGACAGAGAAGGAAAATATATTAAAAAGTAGTAAATGTATATATTTGAAAGATGTAAATAATACTTCACCAAAAATAAAATGAAGTAAATGAGTTAGAATCTCATTTTTCAACTTTCTTTCGTATATATTTATATATGCGTATGCATATATGCATAGCTTTAATAGAATTGGAAGAAATATTTACAAATCTAATTAGAGTTAACATTTAAACTTGCGTTTATGCACTTTCAAAATTATATTAATTATAAATAAATAATTACATAATTGAATAAATGATTCCAATAGAATATGAAATTCTTCATCTTGTTCTTCAAAAAGGATATTTGCACTAAAACTCGGTATAAAATTCCAATCGATTCTATTATTGAGTTATTAGTTGAGTTGTTATTCAAATATATACCATCAAAAATACTTATACTAATACAAATACGCATTCAATTAGATTAGCATAACAAAATCCGTTAACAAATACGGAAATAAAAAAACAAGGTAGAAAATCTGAGTGATGTCTTTATGTGATGTTTCTTAGTAGTATTGAAGACTTTAATTATAAGTTGATACTGTATGTTATCTAATCATTCCACGAAATCTGTCCAATTCAAAAATACTTTCTGACAACCTGTAAAAATTGGGAATATTACTAATGATTGAAGTTTATTTTTCATAACAGGATATCTACTCAAATCTTTAAAAAATTTCTTGATTTTTCAAGTATTTTTGTTGAAACTTCCAAATAAAATATTTTTTGAAGGCAGCAAAGCTTTTTGAAGAAAGTTCCTTTAATCGTATGTTTTCTGATACTTTTACTTATATGTATAAAGGAAAAACAAAACTACTTAAAATTTAAGTGCTAGATTTGTAAATGTACTAAAAAATAATGAATAGCTTCTGTAAAATGATATTTTGCATTTGCATAATGCATTCATTTCCTTATCATTAAAAATTATAATAAAGAATATGAACTGCATGTTTAATATATTGTTAAAACTGAATAAACAGAAATAAATATATATAAATAATAAATTAAATTATAAATATTTATAATTTATATTATATACTTATAATTTATATTTTATATTTAAATTATATTATAAATTTAAATAATTCAAACATATAATTCACTTGTCGGCGAATTGTTGACTATTTATAATATAAGCAGAATTATTAAGATTTTTTTTAGAAATTCTTTAAATTCCAATAAGAATCCTTTGATTTATCTAGGTTTAAAAAAAATTTCTAATTGCAGATTTTTCTTTTATAGAGTAGATATCCTATATAATAAATATTAAGAATGAAAGCTACCTTCCAAAAGCATTTACCAAAGCAACAATTTCACTTCTTTCTAAGAAAAATGATTTTCGATTCAGATTATTAAGTGTTGGTTTCCATCTATCAAATTTTCCTGAGAATAATATCTTCAACGCAGTGCCCAGGCCATGAATTTGCAATTTACCCCATAGCTTACATTTATCACATCCCACACAATCCATAATACGTGAAATATTTCTAAAATGTTGTCTAAATTCTTCTTTCAACAATTGTGCTTCCGTTCCACCAGTAAACATTACAGTTTCATTGAAATGTTCCGGAAATGATCTGCAATGAATCATTTTATATGTATATTGTGATAAATAAAATATTTTTGTATAGAATACTTACTTGATGACATTCAGTATATCATCCATTGCCAATCTTGTATCTTCATCTTCTATTTCATTACCTGTATAATATTCTTCTCTTTCTAAATAAGGTACGGCTTTAGCTAGAGCTCTTAATTCAAGTAAATAAATAAAATACAAATTCTTTAGCCAGTTTGGACCTTCACCACCTGTTGTTTCAGAAGAAAATCTTCTTTGTAACTCTTCCAAATTAGGACCCCACTGATTATCAGAGGATACTTGCAAACTATCTTGAGGGACTAACAAATATTTTGAACACAAATGTATATTAATGCTAGCATGCAAGCCAGATATAACTCGGTAAAAAACTCGCTTCTCTAAACACATTCCTGTAATATAATATATAAAATATAATATATATAAATACATACATATATATACAAAAAAAATTGTTAATTGCAAATTACATATTTTTTCTTCGAAACAATTATGTGTTTTCTTTATACCAATTGATTCCTCTCATTATTTTATACATAAAAGTATTAAGATAAGATAATCATAAAATGAATATTTTACTGGATATTTGATGATTTATGTAAAATTAAGAGATTATGTCAAGCCTCATAACTCAAAAACTCAATGAAAAAATGTTTTATTGTTTTGAAAAGCTCTCGAGGTAAGCTACAAGAGCTTTTTTTGGGAAGAGATTGACCTGACACCCTATATATATATATATATATATATATATATATATATATATATATATATATATATATATTTAAAAAATGAATATGCAAAGTTTAATATGCATAATTGTTTAATTTTTTAACGTCTTTTCAGATTAATTGAAATTCTATTTTACATAAATAATGTAAATAATATTATAAATCATGTACATAAAATTTATAAAGAAGTTTTTTAATAATAAGTATATAATAATCAGTTTTATAAATTTTGTAAGTTTTGTAATTTATAAAAGTTTTTTTATAATAAAATTATAATAATAATAACAATATATGGAAAATATACAGATATTGTGAAAAAACATATTTAACTATTTCATATTGTTTGAAATAATTTGAATCCATCGTATTTTTAATTTAATTAGTTTCTCTATCGAGAGCGCTCAATACGAGAGCGATAAAAACAATATGCTTTTGTTATGGTTGTTATGTACATATCTTTTAAGTGAGATATATGATAATAAAAAACATTCAATTTAATTTGAGAAAAAATATTTGTATGAATTCAATTTCAAGAAACACATATATTCATATAAAGTTAAAAAAAACTGAAAGTGGTAGAGACAAACTTACCATTTATCTTAGAAGATTGTATAAAAATGTGAGGTGAGTTTTCAGGTCTGCAAACAATAATTTATTACTACATTAAATAAATATTAAATTACTGAATTTATATTACTAAATTAAATTAAATATTAGGATAAAATATATAAATAATATTTGATATAATTATTGTTATATACCTAAAACAATTTTCCTTGTAAATACTTCGCCATATTCTGTGTGCACTGAATCCTTTATATCCTGTATATCTTTCAGGATTAAGTAAAAGATCTACGTATTCCCCTTGACTAGTTTCTTTTACACAAAAATTATCTTGTGCATCATCATGTCGTTGCCATCGTTCAAATTCTTTGTAATTTTCTGTACTATAATAAAATTTATATCTTATCTTGAACATTTACTCAATATTAAGTATATTTTTTAATTACCTAATTGTTGTGTTTAAGAAACCAAGTTCCATATTATGATCTCTCGAGCTATGTCTGCAATCAGTCATTTGTGCATCGGATCTATACTTATCTTCTGGACTTTCATTAAAATGAATATCTCTTAGAATTTCTCCTTTTAAACCTTCCGGAATTTCGTTCTACAATAGTGTAAAAAATAAAAATTATGATTATTATTTAAATTCACATTTTATATATATATATATATATATATATATATATATATATATATACACATACAGGATGGTCCATTTTAATCCATCCAGTCGAATATCTCGAAAACCAAGCCCAAAAGACAAAAATGTTTCAGACAAAAGTTGTTTGGTTTCGAGGGGGCCATAAGATGGTACCATTGGTTTGACCTTGAAGAATCATTTGAAGGTCACATGAAGGTCACCTCAATTTTTTTAAATGGCACCCCCTATTTTTTATTACATATTCTTGTAGCTTATTTCGAGAGCTTTCCAAAATGCTATAATAAAATATTTTTTCATTGTGTACTTTTCAAGTTATGAGGCTTGAAATTATTTCTTAATTTTACATAAACCGTAATATATCTAGTAAAATATTCATTTTTCGATTATCTTGCCTTAATACTTTTATGTACAAAATAATGAGAGAAATCAATTGGTGTAAAAGAAAACACATAGTTGTTTTAAAGAAAAAATATGTAATTGCAAATTACATATTTTTTCTTATGGTCCCATCGAAACCAAACAACTTTTGTCGGAAACATTTTTCTCTCCCAGGCTTGGTTTTCGAGATATTCGACTGGATGGATTAAAATGGGCCACCCTGTATAAAATAGAACTTACATCTTGACAGGGTAATACATGACAATCACGAATAGCACATTTGCTATCATCTGCCCAGAATGGACAAATTTGGTTCAAGTTTACTTTGTAAAACCTAAAATAATCTCTGCCTAGAAGACTTTGAATTCTTGGATATATTCTCATATTATTAAAATAATCCACAGTATCTACATTACAAGTACAGTCGTCTATAGATCCTTTCAACTGAAATTTGAATTGTAATTTAAAATATATATAAATAGTAAATATAATGCAAAAGTATAACTTTTAATTACATCAAAATATCTCGATATCATATTATCTTAATAATATAACATAACACAATATAATATAATATAATATAATACTTAATAAGCTATTAACTTAATATTATAAATTTTTAAAGAAATTATTTTTATAAATTAGAAAAACAAAAAATGAAAAATATATAATTACAAAAAGAGGAAGAGATTATAATTCCAAATATGATAGATGCATGAAAGTAAGACACTTCAAATTATAAAATATTATTTTTAGGTAATGACACAAGATGATATTAACATTCAATACCTTGCAGAAACATTGATCATCCTTCCTGGAATTAGTTCTAAAGTAATTTGCACCTACTTGCAGGTGAAAAAGTAAAATTGTTAGGAATAGCCAATAGAATATTCTCTCACTGTACCCAAGATTCATCTTAACACACTAAAGCTGATGCGACTAAATTGTCGCACCATTAATCAAGACGTGATATAAAGTATATCTTAAAATGTTATATAGAAGAAGGAACTCGGTTACTTTCGAATCACATCAATCACACCTACTGCATGGGACATACAAATCTAATAGATCTGATGGTATAAAACAATATTGTACGTTTTGCCATATTATTCTTATTCGAAAATAAATCTTGATTGAATAATGACAAGCATGAAAACTATAATACACACGCGAAAAAAAACAATAATACACGTAATTTCTACACAGAGAATTTTCAGGGTCTCTCACAACGTATAGTGAAGTAATTAACCGTTATGACATGCTGTTACATACGTATAATATAGATGTCTGATATACATGTAAAATATAGAATACGTGGAATACGTGGGATACGTTGATTTGCACGAGATACGTATCAGCAGAGGGAAGCCTGAGAGGGACCAGGCCGCTGTTTTTCCTGTAACGTTTTCTCTAAGTCGTATACTAGCGGCGCATACATCCATTTTACGCCACCTGGAACTATCTGGACACATCCACTTTACCATGCCATGATAAAATAGTCGATTAGATTATACAGGGTGTTTCAGATCACTCGTACCATCCATTTAAAAACTAGAGAAGTGGTTATTTCAGAAAAGTAAAAACATTTTCTTTATAAATCGGGTGCGTTCTATCGAATGGTGATATTTTCAACTTCTGGTTCCGGCCGGAAATAGACGATTTAAACCGGAAATGCATTTTTTTAAATGGAATCCCCTATTTTTCATTGCATATTCGTGTAGCTTACTTTGAGAGCTTTCTAAAACACTATAATAAATTATTTTTCCATGAAGTACTTTTCGAGTTATAAAGCTTGAAATTATTTCTTAATTTTACATAAACCGTAAAATATCTAATAAAATATTCATTTTTTGATTATCTTACCTTAATACTTTTATGTACAAAATAATGAGAGGAATCAATTGGTGTAAAGAAAACATACAGTTGTTCTTAAGAAAAAATATGGAATTGTTAATTGCAAATTACATATTTTTCTCCTCATCTCCTCGCCCCTCCATGACGAACCGGCGCGAGAAGATGTGGAGAAGTGCTCCCCACTTCTCCGGCATTGAAAAGAGAAAGAAACTCATCTTACATCTTTTGTCTTTCTTTTCGTATGCTTAACGCTTATACAATGGATGCTCGATCTATATTTACTATGTCTATGAACGCACCCGATTTATAAAGAAAATGTTTTTACTCTTTTGAAATAACCATTTCTCTAGTTTTTAAATGGGTGGTATGGGTGATCTGAAACACCCTGTATAGACAACAAAGGGTGCTTTCCATTTAGCGACACAAATCGACACAAGTGTCATTCTATCTTCGTTTATTGTTATTCATTGAAAAAAGATAGAATGACGCTTGTGTAGAGAACCTCTAGGAGAGAGAATGGACAACTGATCATGTGACATGTGATCAAGCTTTTTCATGATTGGCTGGCAGAAAATGTATCAATTTTAGCTATTGCGACGCCAATGCAAAATATGATGACACACAAATAGGACACACATGACACACATATATTAACCTATTTGTGTGCATCATATTTTGCATTGGCGTCGCAATAGCTAAAATTGATACATTTTCTGCCAGCCAATCATGAAAAAGCTTGATCAGTTGTCCATTCTCTTTCCTAGAGGTTCTCTACGCTTGTGTCGACTTGTGTCGCTAAATGGAAAGCACCCAAATAAATCATTTCACAAGCGACGACGTCGCCACCTATCGGCCGCCTATCGGAATCAAGGCTAACGGCTAATGGCGCGAACATTTAAATACAATATATCAGCTCTATTGTTTAAAACTATCTATATCAAGAACATAATAAACTTTTCCTATTAACTATTTGGTAGAATAATTGCTCCTCGATTTCTTTATCGAAATATTCAATCGATCCATTTGTGCTATTAATATTTTATAATATATTAGCAAAAAACCAATCATTTTCTTGGAAAAACATATTTCCCATAGTCTATCGCAAATATATCTAACATAAAACGATTGCTCCCTAATTGCTTCGCATTGCTCTATCGTTATTTTAATAATTATTGTATTTTTTTTATCGAAAATTGACGAAAAAATCATTTTACAAATGATGACGTCACCATGCACCTATTGGCCACCTATTGGAATAAATGGCTCAACGGCCAATGGCGCGAATATTCAAACAGCATATAAGCTCTATTGTTTAAAACTATATGCACGCTCACGCATGCTCAATTATGATATTTTATGTGTATCACAGAATATTAATAACGCGCATATAGG